>NC_079191.1:39506648-39547255 GCF_029499605.1 Hyla sarda
GATGAGATAGGAGGTCGAGATAGGAGGACGGGATAGGAGGTCGGGACAGGAGGACTGGATAGGAGGTCGGGATGTGGGGTTGTGATATGACAACAATATATGAGGACTGGATATGAAGTCAAAAGCTTCCTCCTGTCACGATTCGGCAGGCTGGATGTGGATCCTCTGTGTCAGCGAGGGATTGGCGTGGACCGTGTCGGTGGACCGGTTCTAAGTTGCTACTGGTTTTCACCAGAGCCCGCCGCAAAGCGGGATGGTCTTGCTGCGGCGGTAGCAACCAGGTCGTATCCACCGGCAACGGCTCAACCTCGCTGACTGCTGAGAAGGCGTGGGACAGAAGGACTAGACAGAGGCAAGGTCAGACGTAGCAGAAGGTCGGGGCAGGCGTCAAGGTTCGTAGTCAATGTGGATAGCAGAAGATCTGGAACACAGACTTTGGACAACACTAAACGCTTTCACTGGCACAAGGCAACAAGATCCGGCAAGGAAGTGCAGGGGAAGTGAGGTAATAAAGCCAGGGAGCATGTTGGAGCTAATTAGGCTGATTGGGCCAGGCACCAATCACTGGTGCACTGGCCCTTTAAATCGCGCGCGCCCTAAGGAGCGGAGCCGCGCGCGCCAGGAAGTGACAGCCGGGGACCGGGACGGGTAAGTGACTTGGGATGCGATTCGCGAGCGGGCGCATCCCGCTATGCGAATCGCATCCCCGCCGGCAATGTCAGTGCAGCGCTCCCGGTCAGCGGGTCTGACCGGGGTGCTGCAGAGAGAGAGACGCCGCGAGAGCTCCGGGGAGGAGCAGGGAACCGGAGTGCTCGGCGTAACACCTCCTTTGTTTATTTTCCTCCCCAACAAGGATTAGGAAGGAAAAACCGGGAAACGCCGGGTACTCAGCTAGTATATGTATATATAAAACTCAACGTGTGTGTATGTATGTATGTGTGTATGTGTGTGTGTATGTATGTATGTATGTATGCATGTATGTATGTGTGTATGTTCCAGCATCACGTCCAAACGGCTAAAGATATTAACATGAAACTTGGCACACATGTTACTTATATGTCAACAACAAACATAGGATAGGTGATTTAACCCTTACTCACCCCCATTTGCCAGGGGCGGGGTTTATGTTTAAAGTCCCATGCATGTCAATGGGAAATATATGTTACTGCATAACTTCCAAACGGCTGGAGATATTTTGATAATACTTGTTACTTATATGTCCACTTCAATTATAGGATAGTTAATTTAACCCTTAACTACCCCCATTTGTGAGGGTCAGGGTTTTTGTTTAAAATCCCATGCAAATCAATGGGAAATGTATGTTCCCATATAACTTCCGTACGGCTGGAGATACTTCAATAACTGGTACACATATTACGGGTCGGGATAGGAGGTCGGGATAGGAGGACGGGATAGGAGGACGGGATAGGAGGACGTGATAGGAGGTCGGGATAGGAGGATGGGATAGGAGGACGGGATAGATGGACTGGATAGGAGGACGGGAAAGGAGGACGGGAAAGGAGGACGGGATAGGAGGACAGGATAGGAGGACGGGAGAGGAGGACGGGATAAGAGGACGGGATAGGAGGACGAGATATATAGACGGGATAGGAGGACGGGAAAGGAGGACGGGAAAGGAGGTCGAGATAGGAGGTCGAGATAGGAGGACGGGATAGGAGGATGGGAAAGGAGGTCGAGATATGAGGACGGGAAAGGAGGACGGGAAAGGAGGACGGGAAAGGAGGACGGGGTAGGAGGATGGGAAAGGAGGACGGGATAGGAAGATGGGATAGATGGACGGGATAGGAGGACGGGAAAGGAGGACGGAAAAGGAGGTCGAGATAGGAGGACGGGAAAGGAGGTCGAGATAGGAGGACGGGAAAGGAGGCTGCTCTGACTGAGTCTAGATAGGAGGACGGGAAAGGAGGCTGCTCTGACTGAGTCTAGCTGAAGCTGGGTCTGTATTCTAAAGTGTTGTATGGGGGAGCTTGAGGCCTTGATACTGGAGGAACATATTGATATAGTTGGGGTCAATGAGACATGGCTGGACTCCTGGGCTGACTGGGCTGTTAATCTGCAGTGGTTTACATTGTTTCGCAAGGATAGAATGAACAGAAAAGGTGGTGGAGTCTGTCTGTATGTAAGAAGTGGTATGAAAGTCAGTGTGAACGATGCCATAGTGTGTGATGATTCTGAGGAGGTGGAATCATTGTGGGTAGAATTACAAAAGGAGGGAAATACTGAAAAAATAATATTTGGTGTAATCTACAGACCCCCTAATAACACTGAAGAGATAGAAGGTCGGCTGTATAAACAAATAGAGAGGGCAGCCCGGGCAGGTACAGTGGTAATAATGGGAGATTTTAACTATCCAGATATAGATTGGGGCCGGGGGTTGGCTAAAATTACAAAGGGGCGACAATTCCTAAATTTATTGCAGGATAATTTTATGGGCCAGTTTGTGGAGGACCCAACAAGAAGTGATGCCTTGTTGGATCTGATCATTTCCAACAACGCAGAGCTGGTTGGTAATGTAACTGTGCGGGAAAACCTTGGTAATAGCGACCACAATATAGTTACTTTTGACTTAAAATGTAGAAAACAAAGACAGACGGGGAAGGCAAAAACATATAACTTTAAAAAGGCAAATTTCCCTGGGCTGAGAGCTGCACTACAGGACATAGACTGGGGGGGAGGTGTTCTCAAATACTGATACAGAAGGTAAATGGGACATCTTTAAATCTACTCTAAATAACTATACAGCTAAATATATAAGGGGAACAAATATAAACGATTAAAACTAAATCCTACATGGCTGACAAGTGAGGTTAAAAGAGCAATAAACAAAAAAAAAATAGCCTTCAAAAAATACAAATCTGATGGGTCAGCTATAACATTTAAACAGTACAAAGAGCTTAATAAAATCTGTAAAAATGTAATAAAAACAGCAAAAATTCAAAATGAGAGACAGGTGGCCAAAGAAAGCAAAACTAATCCTAAATATTTTTTTAGATATATAAATACAAAAAAACCAAGGACAGAGCATGTAGGACCCCTTAATAATGATAATGGGGAGGTTGTCACGGGCGATCAAGAGAAGGCGGAGCTACTGAATGGGTTCTTTAGTTCTGTATATACTATGGAAGGAGCTGACATTGGCCAGGTCAGTGCTGGTAACACATCATATAATGTATTGAACTGGCTTAATGTAGAGATGGTACAAGGTAAGTTAAGTAAAGTAAATGTAAGCAAATCTCCAGGGCCGGATGGATTGCACCCAAGAGTTCTTAGAGAGGTAAGTTCAGTAATATCTGTACCCTTGTTCATGATATTTAGAGATTCTCTGGTGTCTGGTATTGTGCCAAGGGACTGGCGCAAGGCTAATGTGGTACCAATCTTCAAGAAGGGCTCTAGGTCTTCGCCAGGCAATTATAGACCGGTAAGTCTAACGTGCATTGTGGGTAAATTGTTTGAAGGACTTATAAGGGATTACATACAGGAATACATAGGGGATAATAGTATTATGAGTGATAGCCAGCATGGGTTTACTAAGGATAGAAGTTGTCAAACCAATCTAATTTGCTTTTATGAAGAGGTGAGTAGAAGCCTTGACAGAGGAATGGCTGTGGATATAGTGTTTCTGGATTTTGCCAAAGCGTTTGATACTGTCCCTCACAGACGTCTGAAAGGTAAGTTAAGGTCTTTGGGTTTGGAAATTTTAGTTTGTAACTGGATTGAACACTGGCTCATGGATCGTACCCAGAGAGTGGTGGTCAATGATTCGTACTCTGATTGGTCCCCGGTTATTAGTGGTGTACCCCAAGGTTCAGTACTGGGCCTGCTGCTGTTTAATTTATTTATCAATGATATAGAGGATGGTATTAACAGCTCTGTTTCTATCTTTGCAGATGACACCAAGCTTTGTAGCACTGTACAGTCTATAGAGAATGTGCATAAGTTACAAGATGACTTGGATAGACTAAGTGTCTGGGCATCCATTTGGCAAATGAGGTTCAATGTGGATAAATGTAAAGTTATGCATCTGGGTACTAATAACCTGCATGCGTCGTATGTCTCAGGGGGGATTAAACTGGCAGAGTCACTGGTAGAGAAGGATCTGGGTGTACTTGTAGATCACAGACTACAGAATAGCATGCAATGTCAGGCTGCTGCTTCCAAAGCCGGCAGGATATTGGTTTGTATCAAAAGAGGCATGGACTCAAGGGACAGGGACATAATACTCCCCCTTTATAAAGCATTGGTTCGGACTCACCTGGAATATGCTGTTCAGTTTTGGTCGCCTGTTCATAAAAGGGACACTGCGGAGTTGGAAAGGGTGCAGAGACGCGCGACTAAACTAATATGGGGCATGGAACATCTTAGCTATGAGGAGCGATTAAAGGAGATACAATTGTTTAGTCTTGAGAAGAGACGTTTAAGGGGGGATATGATAAACGTATATAAGTATATAAATGGCCCATACAAAAAATATGGAGAAAAACTGTTCCAGGTTAAACCCCCCCAAAGGACGAGGGGGCACTCCCTCCGTCTGGATAAGAAAAGGTTTAGTCTAAAGGGGCGACACGCCTTCTTTACCGTGAGGACTGTGAATTTATGGAACGGTCTACCTCAGGAACTGGTCATAGCAGGAACAATTAACAGCTTTAAAACAGGGTTAGATACATTCCTGGAACAAAATAAAATTAATGCTTATGCAGAATTATAAAACTATATCCCTTTCCCTTATCCCCTTACACCCTTCCCTTCAATTCCCTGGTTGGACTTGATGGACGTATGTCTTTTTGCAACCATACTAACTATGTAACTATATGTAACTATGATAGGAGGACGGGAAAGGAGGTCAAGATATGAGGACGGGAAAGGAGGACGGGATAGGAGGGCGGGATAGGAGGATGGGATAGGAGGTCGGGATAGGAGGTCGGGATATGATGATGGGATAGGAGGTCGGGATATGACAACAATATATGAGGACAGGATATGAAGTCAAAAGCTTCCTCCTTTGTTTATTTTCCTCCCCAACAAGGATTAGGAAGGAAAAACCGGGCGTGTGTGTATGTATGTATGTATGTATGTATGTGTGTGTGTGTATGTATGTATGTATGTGTGTATGTTCCAGCTGTCACGATTCGGCAGGCTGGTGGTGGATCCTCTGTGTCAGAGAGGGATTGGCGTGGACCGTGTCGGTGGACCGGTTCTAAGTTGCTACTGGTATTCACCAGAGCCCGCCGCAAAGCGGGATGGTCTTGCAGCGGCGGTAGCAACCAGGTCGTATCCACTGGCAACGGCTCAACCTCTCTGACTGCTGAGATAAGCGCGGTACAAGGGAGTAGACAAGAGCAAGGTCAGACGTAGCAGAAGGTCGGGACAGGCGGCAAGGTTTGTAGTCAAAGGTGGAATAGCGGGAGGTCTGGAACACAGTATGGGTAACACAGTAAAGCTTTCTCAAGGCACAAGGCAACAAGATCCGGCAAGGGAGTGCAGGGGAAGTGAGGTATAAGTAGGCAAGGAACAGGTGCAAGCTAATCAGGGTGATTGGACCAGGCACCATCATTGGTGCACTGGCCCTTTAAATCTCAGAGCGCTGGCGCGCGCGCGCCCTAGAGAGCGGAGCCGCGCGCGCCAGAGCATGACAGCCGGGGACCGGGACAGGTAAGTGACCTGGGATGCGATTCGCGAGCGGGCACGTCCCGCTATGCAAATCGCATCTCCGTCGGCAATGTCAGTGCAGCGCTCCCGGTCAGTGGGTCTGACCGGGGCGCTGCAAGGAGAGAAACGCCGCGAGCGCTTCGGGGAGGAGCAGGGACCCGGAGCGCTCGGCGTAACAGTACCCCCCCCCCCCCTTAGGTCTCCCCCTCTTTTTGTCGGGATATCGCTCCACCTGGGACGAGGACATTGGGAGCGATTGTTGAGTCTCCTTCTGGGGGACAGTGACGTCCTGGGTACACTCATGAATGGCAGACCGGTCAGAAGGAGTGGGAATGGGGGGGGGGCAGAAGGTGAGGCTTGGCACGGAGCAGAGTGTCACCAGGACGGGGACTATGAGGAGGCACGGCACAGTCCTGACAGGCCTTGGGGAGACCAGGCACAGGAGGAGACACTGGGGACCGACAGACGGGGCTGGGAGCAAACGTGAGGCACTCCTTGCGGCAAGCAGGACCCCAATTCTTGATCTCCCCGGTGGTCCAGTCAAGGGTGGGAGAATGGTGCTGGAGCCATGGCAGACCGAGGAGGATTTTAGAGGTACAGCCGGGCAAAACCAAAAATTCAATTTCCTCGAGATGCGGTCCAATGTTCATAAGCAGGGGCACTGTGCGATAACGCACAGTGCAGTGCAGCTTGACCCCGTTGACCGAAGAAATATAGAGCGGCTTGATGAGACGGGTCACCGGGATGCAGTACGTATCAAGCAAAGAGGCCAGAATAAAATTTCCAGAAGAACCAGAGTCCAAGACGGCCACAGCAGAGAAGGAGGAGTTGGCAGAAGGAGAAATCCGTACGGGCACAGAGAGAGATGGAGAAGCAGACTCCGTACCCAGAGACGCCAGGCCCACATGAGCAGGTTGCGTGCGTGCATTTTCCAGACGTGGAGGACGAATAGGGCAATTCACCAAGAAATGTTCGGTACTAGCGCAGTACAGACATAGATTTTTATCCCTACGGCGAGACCTCTCTTCAATAGTCAGACGAGACCGATCCATCAAATTTGTCCGGCAGGGACAAGCGGAGGTTAGGAGCGCCCACTCGCTGCGGAGGAGGTGCAGGAGCTGGTGGAGGAGATGGTAGCTGCTTTTGCAGATGCTGTAGCTGCGACTGAAGTTGCTGTACCATGGTGGACACTTCCGACAGCTGGTGACTTAGATGGGCGATCTGTCGGGATTGCTGGGCGACCACCGTGGTGAGGTCAGAGACAACTGGCAGGGGAACCTCAGCGGGATCCATGGCCGGATCTACTGTCACGATTCGGCAGGCTGGTGGTGGATCCTCTGTGCCAGAGAGGGATTGGCGTGGACCGTGTCGGTGGACCGGTTCTAAGTTGCTACTGGTATTCACCAGAGCCCGCCGCAAAGCGGGATGGTCTTGCAGCGGCGGTAGCAACCAGGTCGTATCCACTGGCAACGGCTCAACCTCTCTGACTGCTGAGATAAGCGAGGTACAAGGGAGTAGACAAGAGCAAGGTCAGACGTAGCAGAAGGTCGGGACAGGCGGCAAGGTTCGTAGTCAAAGGTGGAATAGCAGGAGGTCTGGAACACAGTATGGGTAACACAGTAAAGCTTTCTCAAGGCACAAGGCAACAAGATCCGGCAAGGGAGTGCAGGGGAAGTGAGGTATAAGTAGGCAAGGAACAGGTGCAAGCTAATCAGGGTGATTGGACCAGGCACCATCATTGGTGCACTGGCCCTTTAAATCTCAGAGCGCTGGCGCGCGCGCGCCCTAGAGAGCGGAGCCGCGCGCGCCAGAGCATGACAGCCGGGGACCGGGACAGGTAAGTGACCTGGGATGCGATTCGCGAGCGGGCGCGTCCCGCTATGCGAATCGCATCTCCGCCGGCAATGTCAGTGCAGCGCTCCCGGTCAGCGGGAGAGAAACGCAAGGAGAGAAACGCCGCGAGCGCTTCGGGGAGGAGCAGGGACGCGGAGCGCTCGGCGTAACACCAGCATCACGTCCAATCGGCTAAAGATATTAACATGAAACTTGGGACACGTTATTTATATGTCAACAACACACATAGGATAGGTGATTTAACCCTTACTCACCCCCATTTGCCAGGGGCGGGGTTTATGTTTAAAGTCCCATACAAGTCAATGGGAAATATATGTTACCGCATAACTTCCAAACGGCTGGAGATATTTCAATAATACTTGGTCACATGTTACTTATATGTCCACTTAAAATATAGGATAGTTAATTTAACTCAATGGGAAATGTATTTTCCCATATAATTTCCGTACAGCTGTAGCTATTTCAATGCTTGGTACACATATTGCGGGTCGGGTTTTGAGGACGGGATGGGAGGTCGGGAAAGGAGGTCGAGATAGGAGGTCGAGATAGGAGGTCGGGATATGATGTCGAAATAGGAGGTCGGGATAGGAGGTCTGGATAGGAGGTCGGGATAGGAGGTCGAGATAGGAGGATGGGATAGGAGGTCGAGATAGGAGGTCGAGATATGAGGTCGAGATAGGAGGTCGAGATATGAGGACGGGAAAGGAGGTTGAGATAGGAGGTCGAGAAAGGAGGACGGGATAGGGGTCGGGATAGGAGGTCTGGATAGGAGGTAATGATAGGAGGTGGGGATAGGAGCTCGATATTGGAGGACGGGATAGGAGGTTGGGATAGGAGGTTGAGATAGGAGGACGGGATAGGAGGTCGAAATAGGAGGACAGGATAGGAGGACGGGATATTGAGGATGGGATAGGAGGACGGGATAGGAGATCGGGATAGGAGGACGGGATAGGAGGACGGGACAGGAGGTCGAGATAGGAGGAGGGGATAGGAGGTCGGGATGTGGGATTGGGATATGACAACAATATATGAGGACTGCATATGAAGTCAAAAGCTTCCTCCTTTGTTTATTTTCCTCCCCAACAAGGATTAGGAAGGAAAAACCAGGGTACTAGTGTAAAATAAAATAAAAACTATACGAATTGTGTATCGTTGTAATCACATTGACCTACAGAATAAAGGTAACTTTCAACCATAAAATGCACTGTTTAGAAACGTAATCCTAAAAAAAGTTGCGAAATTGCGTGTGTTTTTTTTTCTATTTCGCCCCCCCAAATTATTATTTTTTTGTTTTGCCAAAGGAGAGATATAATTACAAAGTACAATTGGTTCAGCATAAAATGTGGAAATTTGAAAATTGAAAGATTTAAGCCCATTAAAAAAACAAGGAGAGGAAAACAAAAATCCATTGGCCGGATTCTTCTTGTGTCATAATGGCTACTGATTGGCAGAGAAAGGGACAGAATATAACCAATGAACCCACATCTGTACAGGCCTGAGTTCTACACATTGTAGTATTGCAGCATATCACTTTACACACCTTAAAGTGACAGTGTTCTAATAATCAGTAATCTGTAAGTTAAAGCATACTTATCAGTTCGCAGAAAAAAAAAAAACTGTTATATGTTACTCAGTACCTCATCACTTACATATATATATCAGTGGCGTACTAAGGGGGGGGGGCGGTCCGCCCCGGGTGCCGCTCACAAAGGGGGTGCCAGGGGCGGACTGACCCGCCGCTGCCGCTGCCGCCACCACTACTGAGGATCAGGGACACTCGTTCCAGATCCCAAGCAGACAACGCTACATTCTCCTGTATGCGTGATACACGCACATACAGGAGAAGGCATCCCCTCTGTGTGAGCCGCATCTGCAGCTACACAGAGGAGACGTGACCTCCGCCCCCACGCAGCACGGAGTACAGGTGCCGGTGACGTCACTCATGTACTGTGCCTGTACTGTGGAGGGGAGAAGATGCGGGCCCCTGCTGAGGAGATCGCTGCGTGGGATATCAGGTGAGTTTACTCTACATATGGGGGAGGGGGGTTTACTCTACATATACCTATAGGGGAGGAGGGGGGTTACTCTACATATACCTATGGGGGAGGGGGGGTTACTCTACATATATACCTAAAGGGGAGGAGGGGGGGTTACTCTACATATATACCTATAGGGGAGGGGGTTACTCTACATATACCTATGGGGGAGGGGGAGGTTACTCTACATATATACCTATAGGGGAGGAGGGGGGGAGGGGGGGTTACTCTACATATTCCTATGGGGAAGAGGGGGGGGTAGCTGCATATACACATGGGAAAGAGGGGGGTGTAACTGCATATAACTATGGGAAAGGGGGGGGTGTAACTGCATATACCTATGGGAAAGAGGGGGGATGTAACTGCATAAACCTATGGGAAAGAGGGGGGGTGTAACTGCATATACCTATGGGAAAGAGGGGGGGGTGCAACTGCATATACCTATGGGAAAGGGGGGGTGTAACTGCATATACCTATGGGAAGGGGGGGTGTAACTGCATATACCTAAGGGAAAGGGGAGGGGTGTGACTGCATATATCTATGGAAAAGAGGGGGTGTAACTGCATATACCTATGGGAAAGGGGGGGGGGGTGGTAACTGCATATACATATGGGAAAGAGGGGGGGTGTAACTGCATATACCTATGGGAAAGAGGGGGGTGTACCTGCTAATACCTATGGGAAAGAGGGGAGGGGTGTACCTGCTTATACCTATGGGAAAAAGGGGGGGGAGGTAACTCTGCCTATACCTATGGGGAAAAAAGGAGGAAAGGGGGGGGGACTGCCTATACCAATGGGGAAGAGGGGGATAACTCTGCCTATCCCAATGGGGAAGAGAGGGGTAACTCTGCCTATACCAATTAGGAAGAGGGGGGGGGATCTGCCTATACCTATGGGAAAAAAGGGGTTTAACTCTGCCTATACCTATGGGAAACGGGGGGAGTTTTTTTTTTTAACTCTGCCTATACCTACGGGGAAAGGGGGTGGGGGGACTCTGCTGCCTATACATAAGGAGAAAGGGGGTTAACTCTGTTCCTATACCTATTGGGAAGGGGGTTTAACTCTGCTGCCTATACCTACAGGGAAGGGGGGCTACCTAACTTTATACCTGGATGCCTAACTACTTACCTACATACCCAGCTACCTAACTATGTACATACCTGGCCTTCATACATGGCTGCCTAACTATCTAGCTAGCCCCCTACCCACCTAAATTGTCACCTACCTACATATCTGGCTTCCTGATCTACCTACCTAGTTACCTATTTACCTGGCTACCTACCTACCTGCCCGTTTACTGTGCAGGACACCAAGGAGGGCATTATTACAGTTTGTGGGCCTATAGATGGAAAGATTGTAGAGGAGGGGAGGGCACTGGAAAAATGCAGAGTCTGACATGTTTTTCCTGCAGATGTTAAGAGATCCACATGGCGGTCTTATCCGGATGGAGAAGAAAAGGAAAGAGGACGCCGCTGATCAGAAAAGACGTAATTGTGAGTCCCAAAATGTAACTGTACTCACTTATATGGTATACACATCCTGTGTACAGCTGATATTTACCGCCATATGGTCCTGCATATAATCACTTATACAGATCCTTTATAGTATACTGGTCTGTGCATAGTGGTTTTATTCAGTACAGTATGGCGGTATTATCCAGTTATTGTGTGGTGGTATATATTTACTCCTTGTATACCAGTATTATTGGTCATGGAAATTTACCTATGTTAAAGTGTTTCTTATATATATAAATTTTAGTTTATTGTGTGAGGGATTTAGGTGGAATAGGGGCGTGGCAGAAGATTGATGAGCTGCAGAGCCTAGTAGGGGCCCTTGCCTTTTTATTGGTCCGTGGGCCCTGAGTGTTGTCAGTCCGCTCCTGGCAGGGGGTGTAATTAATGGGGGGGGGGTAAATAAAGGGGGGGAGGGGGTGTAATTAACGGGGGTGCGGGTGGGGGGGGTGCCAAACAAAGGGTCCGCCCCGGGTGCCAAATGCTCTAGGTACGCCCCTGATAGATAAATATATATATATATATATATATATATATATATATATATATTTATTTCGTGTGTGGAAGAGCAGCACTTCCAAATTGCAATAAATATGTGGGTGCCAGCAATCTCTGGGACCCCGGTCCTGGGTCCAAATCCAGTCAGAGAAAAGAAGGGCGATTGCAGCACATCAGGAGTTTCAAGTGAAAAAAGGTTTTATTCCAAGTGAACAAGCTACAAAGCTTGACAAAGGTGGTGTGAGACCACAGAAACGTAGCTTGTTCACTTGGAATAAAACCTTTTTTCACTTGAAACTCCTGGTGTGCTGCAATCGCCCTTCTATATATATATATATATATATATATATATATATATATAATGTTTTTATCACTGACATTTCACTAAAAAATTGCATATTACAGCTGCTCAATGTCTTTCTCATTTCCCCAGAGGGAGGGGGCATGTCCTTCTCTTGCCTGTTCTGTAATGGCACCTCCCCCTCCCTCACTCTGCTGACTCATTTCTCTCAGGAGCAAGCCTGGCAGCCCTGCTCTGTAACCCTTTCCTCTCTGGTTTTATGCTTTACACGCCCACTATGATTATTGGAGATATCCTGTACTCTACCACCAAAGACAATATGGTGAGTGTACTTACATCTTTCAGTACTGTAGTTTTTCATGCATACATTATCTGTTATGTCATTCATGTTTATCATCCCTGTTGTGAGACACTGTGTTTTTTGCCATGGAATAAACACCTGGACTCTTTTTCACCACTTTTTGTGTGCTGTGGGAAGATTAATTTTGCTGTAGATAGATAGATATGAGATAGATGGATACATAGGTAGATATATGGATGGATAGATAGATAGATAGATAGATAGGAGATACATACAGTAGATAGAAATTGTTCCAGGAATGTAGCATATAATTAGGGCAGTCATGTAGCAATCATTTCGCTGACATTTCTAGATGGACAAGCTCTGCTTCTGTGGGATTTGGTTAGTTGTGCCCATCACTCATGTGTATTCCCTTGCGGCCGCTCACACTAATAGTCTCTAATGACCACATACATATTTAGTGTTCCCATCCATTGTGTTGTTGGGTTATATTGCTGTCATCATTACATTGTTATTCAATGAAATATATTACGAGCAGCGCACCCACACCCGGCTGTCCAGAGGATGTAAGAAGAAATGTAATTCATCATCTGGCTACTTTTCCTTCATACAGTCATGGCCGTAAATGTTGGCAAATTTTTCTAGAAAATGAAGTATTTCTCACAGAACAGGATTGCAGTAACACATGTTTTGCTATACACATGTTTATTCCTTTTGTGTGTATTGGAACTAAACCAAAAAGGGAGGAAAAAAAGCAAATTGGACATAATGTCACCAAACTCCAAAAATGGGCTGAACAAAATTATTGGTACCTTTTCAAAATTGTGGAAAAATAAGATTGTTTCAAGCATGCGATGCTCCTTTCAACTCACCTGGGGCAAGTAACAGGTGTGGGCAATATAAAAATCACACCTGAAAGCAGATAAAAAGGAGAGAAGTTCACTTAGTCTTTGCATTGTGTTTCTGTGTGTGCCACACTAAGCCTGGACAACAGAAAGAGAAGAAGAGAACTGTCTGAGGACTTGAGAACCAAAATTGTGAAAAAATATCAACAATCTCAAGGTTACAAGTCCATCTCCAGAGATCTAGATTTGCCTTTGTCCACAGTGCACAACATTATCAAGAAGTTTGCAACCCATGGCACTGTAGCTAATCTCCCTGGGCATGGACAGAAGAGAAAAATTGATGAAAGGTGTCAACGCAGGATAGTCCGGATGGTGGATAAGCAGCCCCAAACAAGTTCCAAAGATATTCACACTGTCCTGCAGGCTCAGGAAGCATCAGTGTCAGCGCAAATTATCTGTCGACATTTAAATGAAATGAAATGCTATGGCAGGAGATCCAGGAGGACCCCACTGCTGACACAGAGACCTAAAAAAGCAAGACTACATTTTGCCAAAATGAACTTGAGCAAGCTAAAATCCTTCTGAGAAAATGTTTTGTGGACAGATGAGACCAAGATAGAGCTTTTTGGTAAAGCACATCATTCTACTGTTTACTGAAAACGGAATGAGGCCTACAAAGAAAAGAACACAATACCTACAGTGAAAAATGGTGGAGGTTCAATGATGTTTTGGGGTTGTTTTGCTGCCTCTGGCACTGGAGGCCTTGAATGTGTACAAGACATCATGAAATCTGAAGATTACTAATGGATTTTGGGTCGCACCGTACAGCCCAGTGCCAGAAAGCTGGGTTTGTGTCTGAGATGTTGGGTCTTCCAGCAGGACTATGACCCCAAACATACGTCAAAAAGCACCCAGAAATGGATGGCAACAAAGCGCTGGAGAGTTCTGAAGTAGCAGCAATGAGTCCAGATCTAAATCCCATTGAACACCTGCGGATAGATCTTAAAATTGCTGTTAGGAAAAGGCGCCTTCCAATAAGAGAGACATGGAGCCAGGGGCATACCTAGAGCATTTGACACACGGGGCGGACCCTTTGTTTGGCACCCCCCCCCCCACACACACACACACGCACCCCCCCCCCTTAATTACACCCCCTCCCCTCCCCCCAGGGGCGGACTGACAAAACTCGGGGCCCCCGGACCAAAAAAAAGGCAAGGGATCCTGCTAGGCTCTGCAGCTCGTCAATCTTCTGCCACGCTCCTATTCCACCCAAATCTCACACACAATAAATTTAAATTTATATACCGTATTTATTGGTGTATAACACACACTGGCATCTAACACGCACCCCCATTTTAACAGGGAATTTTAAGTAAAAAAAATAAATTGTAAAATAAATGACTTGGACTAAATGCCACATCATCCCCCCAAGTTAATTTTCTTCTGCACCTGTTTGGTCCCTTCCCCGCCAGTGCCACATCATTCCTTCCCTTTTATCAGTGCCTGTGCCACATTTACCCCTCTCATCCCCACCCCCCATGTCTCATCATCCCCCCTTGTCTCATCATTTCCCCCTGTCATAGACCACCACTAGCCATACAGACATTAAGCATTTAGTGCCTCCCCCACCATCATTCCCCCCTGTCTCATCATGTCCCCCATCATTCCCCCCTCATCATCCCCCCCACCCTGTCTCATCATCCCCCACCCTGTCTCATCATGTCCCCCATCATTCCCCCCTCATCATCCCCCCATACTGTCTCATCGTCCCCCACCCTGTCTCATCATGTCCCTCATCATTCCCCCTCATCATCCTCCCACCCTGTCTCATCATCCCCCCACCCTGTCTCATCATGTCCCTCATCATTCCCCCCTCATCATCCCCCCACCCTGTCTCATCATGTCCCCCATCATTCCCCATCATCATCCCTCCACCCTGTCTCATCCCCCCACCCTGTCTCATCCTGTCCCTCATCATTCCCCCCTCATCATCCCCCCACCCTGCCTCATCATCCCCCCTCATCATTTCCCCCTGTCTCATCCCCCCATCATTCCCCCCTCATCATTTCCCCGTCTCATCATCCCCCCATCATTCCCCCTTCATAATTTCCCCGTCTCATCATTCCCCCCCCTCATCAATTCCCCCTGTCTCATCATCTCCCCCCATCATGTTCCTCCTATGGCATCCAGTGGTCTTCAACCTGCGGACCTCCAGATGTTGCAAAACTACAACTCCCAGCATGCCCGGACAGCCAACTGCTGTCGGGGCATGCTGGGAGTTGGAGTTGGAGTTTTGCAACATCTGGAGGTCCGCAGGTTGAAGACCCCTCTTCCCCTTTCCTTACTTGTCTGCGCTTCGGCTGTCTTGCGGGCTGCAGTCAGTGAAGCAGATGAGTTACGTCCTCTCCCGGCTTCTCTGTGTGGCATCAGGGATGTCACTTTTCGGCGGCGTCTATAGGAAATGAAAAGTGACGTCAGTGATGCCGCACAGAGAAGCCGGCAGAGGACGTAACTCATCTGCTTCACTGACCCCGCAAGACCCTCCGCCTGATATGACCTCCCGAAGCGCAGCCAGGTAAGAAAATAACAAAACTATAAAAAGCAGGAAAAGGGAGAATGATGAGGGAGGGGGGAGGTTGTCCCGCACTATACACAGCTGCCACGCCCCCTCCCATAGACTTGCATTGAGGGGGTGTGGTGTGATGTCACTAAGGGAGTGGCCGTGACGTCACGACCCCCCGCCACCTTCTCCAAGCGTTCGGAACAAAATGTTCCAAACGCTGGGGCAGCGGAGTTCCCCTTTAAAGGGGTTATCAAGGAAAAACATTTTTTTTTATATATATATCAACTGGCTCCAGAAAGTTAAACAGATTTGTAAATTACTTCTATTAAAAAAATCTTCATCCTTTCAGTACTTATGAGCTGCTGAAGTTGAGTTGTTCTTTTCTGTCTAAGTGATCTCTGATGACACCTGCCTCGGGAACCGCCCAGTTTAAAAGCAAATCCCCATGGCAAACCTCTTCTCCTCTGTGCAGTTCCCGAGACAAGCAGAGATGTCAGCAAAGAGCACTGTTGCCAGACAGAAAACAACAACTCAACTTCAGCAGCTGATAATTATTGAAAGGATTAAGATTTTTTTAATAGAAGTAATTTACAAATCTGTTTAACTTTCTGGAGCCATTTGATATAAGAATTTATTATTTTCCTGGAATACCCCTTTAAGTCCCAAAATAACGTTTTAAATGCAACACCATTCACCAATATTGCACCAAACTTTGGTACAAAAATCTCATTCAAAGTCAACTAGTAGGTGGTGCAAAGGTGTCAATGGGTAAAATGGCAAAAAATGTATATATCTATACTAGCACAAGTAAATCTGCCCAACTATCTACAAGACCTTGGAGAACTGGGACACAGCAATGTGGCTACCATAAATATTTAACGCTATGTATGAACGATTCCCTAATGAATAATTACTATAGAAAATTCACGTTTCCCCATAATACATGCATCTCCTTAGCAATAAGACTCAACCTTAATTAGAACAGTAGTTAAAGAAACTGAGCGGATTCCAATGGGGAAGCCTGTATGGATGTCAATCGCCCATGGCAATGTCAACTCCACACGCGGATCTACATGCCGAAAAAGCTTCATATAGATATTATAGCCCATGTGATCACTGATCACCTGACAAGCTCATCCATATCTATAATTAATGCCAGATAACAATACATAGGATCCCAGCCATCAGTCTCCATTCTAATTGACCCGGGGCTATGGATAGTGTTCATGTGTCATTATGCAGCCTTGGTTTGTGCCGATAATTGCCGGCAGCGCATCGTGATTTACATCAGAACAAGGTAACTATGGACGGAGAACAAATCAGTCATCACGGTATAAGCACGCTTGACATACGCCCTCACTGCGATTCCATGTAAACATCGCTGGCATCAATGTATTATCAGTGCCATTATTTCCCTTCCGCACGAAACACTGAACATTATTACAAATAGGAGACATTTGTAGAACACATTAAACCCTTCAAGCAGACTGCAGGAAGAGTGCCTGCAACATACACAAAAATTCTGGTGTCTTAAAGCCCTATCATCACAGTGACTATATCAGAATCCTGATTCTCACTTGTTTTTTATTTATGATTATTTATTTATTTATTTATTTAGTTAATTGTTTATTTTATTTATGTTTTTATGTATTTATTCATTCATTTTATTTATGTTTTTATGTATTTATTTATTCATTCATTTTATTTAGGTTTTTATGTATTTATTTATTCATTCATTTTATTTATGTTTTATGTTTTTATTTATTTAGTAAGGCTGGGTTCACATATATCAGGCATCCAGCATAGTTTCCCTCTGGCTGCATTTATTTGAATGGGACAGTTCACAATCATCCAGCGTCTAAATTTTGATGCCGGATTCTTGGATAAGCCGGAGGGCACCGGACAGGTGAACCTGGCTTGCTGCATTCCCCTGTCTGCTGTCCAGAAACAATGGACGCCAGATGCCATACAACTGATGACAACTTGTCATCAGTTGTGGCATCAGTTGCGTTGAGGTCTAGGCTAAGTTAATCTATGCTGGATGCCGGACATATGTGAACCCAGCCTTAGTTAGATGGCAGACTACACAAGCAAATGAACTGAGAAGGGACTTGAGCTGGAAAAGGAGGAGTCTGGACATGTACTTGTGGCCATATTGGAATTAAAGTTCAGCAGAGAGAGGACACAGAGGAAACATCCTGTCATGATCTGGGCCATAAGAGGGCTGCAGCAGCTAAGAGGAATCTGTCAGCAAGTTAAACAAGATCCAGAGCTGGTAGCAGAAAAGCCCTTTGTAAGAATTTAAAGGGGTACTCCGGTGCTTAGACATCTTATCCCCTATCCAAAGGATAGGGGATAAGATGTCTAAGCACCGGAGAACCCTTTTAAGAGAAACTTACAGCTGGACTTGCCTGATTTACAACCTGTGGAAGCTTGAAACTCTTTTTTTCTGCCCCACAACAGGGCACCCTGAACTCACATCCAGATAAAAGACCTTGATGCCCGTTTAAGTGAAATTCTGAGAGTTTAATCCTTATCCAAGTAACACTGTGGAGAAGGACTTTGCATGGGCCCTATCTATTTAATAGGCACCAACTGAAGGTACCCAACCACGGATAGGGCAAAGATTAGGGTGGGCTACAGGTGTAATTGTGGGTGGGTGACACCTATATACACATTGCATATGTCTGATTTTTGTGCTATACTATACCTTACTGTTTTGTTATGTTATGCAAGGTTGTTTTCCTTTGTGTAATACAACGTTTCAGGTTAGCTTTGTGTCAGCTTAATTATTGTTTTAAATATTTTTTCAACGAGACCCCATATTCATACCCCAGATGATCCATTGGGTGGTTGGCTGCTGGAGATATGTACCCCAGCTCCCAGGTAGAAGAGGCTCAGGATTGGTCTGCCGAGTGCAGAGAGGTAACAAGGGTAAGGGAGCACTGGGATGTAAGTAGACATCCCCCAAAACCCTGTTTACAAAGGTCAAATGACTTTCGCCTCATGTAAATTTTTGCTCTAAGAAATAATAAAACCCATCAAAACTGTACACAGTGTGAACTGACCTCAACCCACTTATGAGGTGAACTCCAGCACCAGCAGCCTAATTTAGATGACCAGGTGCAGTGATCAAACATAACACACTCTTTCTTTTCTTTGCAGAGGATTCATGAGAAATGTAAACAGCATTAGGACATTTTTTCAGTGATTTGTTTGAAGCCAACATGGAGCCTAACCCAAGTCTGCCGCATCAGCTAAAACAGGTAAGCACAAGGCATACAAAAGAACCTCTACATTATTCTCTTATAATAGCTTATGCTGCACTATATAAGAAAAAAAACTCATAGGCCTAGTCATTAAGGGGTTCTACATGACCATGTTATCTGACCATAGTAGTATTCGCTCATAAAGATAATATGGGTAACAACACTTGTTCATTGGAAATATTTCTTTCTACATTGTTGTTCTCTCTATTGTTACTTTTACCTGACGTAACCTCAGTTGCTATAAACAAGACGTGTCTATTGAGATATGTTCTCGCACAGATCCATCTCTGCAGTACGAGCGCTGGCATCATTCCTTTTTTTCCCTATACATTGTTGTTTTTTGTAGCACGCCACGCTTCTTAAAAGCTACATCAGGGCTGAACACAGGGAAACAAGCCTCCTAGTTTTATGTCCTCAAACAAGCCTTTGTCTTGGATTTGGTGATGTTGCTCTTTAAATTTACATTCATACATCTCTGTGATTCCGTATCACCATAAACCGGGGCCACGCATGCAGGATCACAGCCAGGAAGCCAGACACAAAGAGCTATTTACATACATAGAGCAAACATAAAACACCTGCCAATAGCTGGTATTCATAGAATCTCCCACTGCTACCCATGCTGCAGAGATTTCCAGCTGACAAATACATTCACACGTCTACATTTTGTAACTTTTTTCAAGCAATTTCCATATTTCCGTTCTAAATGTGACATTATATGTAAAAATCGATGACTTACTCTTTGGGTTCGATTTTCTGTTTAGATTTATACTGGCAGATTACTTTTATTTATTAGCGTTTGCTGTGTATGAATCTTTCTGACATTCTTAAAGGAGCTGTTTACATTGACTGTCAATAAATCTTTTAAAAGGGTTTTCCACCATAAGGTGATTTTAAGACTTACCTGACAGACAGTAATGGATATGCTTAGGAGGTATCTGTGGTTGTTTTTGGACTAAATGGTTATGTTGTGCCTTTCCCTCCAACTACAAGTCTAAGGAACCCTTGTTTGTAAGTGTGAGGTCCCTTATGTCCTTCCCAAACATCAGTCACCCCACCCATTGCAGCACAGCTGAACTCCCTTGCATGCTGTGATTTGCTGTAAATTACAATTCCCTGCCGCCCCTGGAAAAGGAACTCCTTCCCACCAATGGTCGCTCCACCCATTGAAGCTCAGACAGGCTCCCTTTCAACACCTGACTAGTGATGTAATGTGCCACCCGGGAAAAGCTGCGGACTACAGGAAGATATCATCACCTAGCAGATTCCTCCTACTATCTCCCAGACCTATTCCCACCACTCCCAGCTCCATCTGCTATTTCTATGGGATCAAAATATATAGTAGTTATACTCCTCACCCCCAGCTCTATCTGTAGAGGATTCATGGGAAACGTAGGCTGCATTACAGAACCCAAATATTGTGCTTTTGTAAACCAAAATGGAGCCTATCCAATGTATGCCACATCAGCAAAAAGAGGTAAGCAAAAGGCATGCATAAAAACCTCCACAATATTCTGTAACAACTATGGCTATGTTGCATTATATAAGCAAAAAATAAATAAAAATACTTTAAAGGGGTACTCCGGCCCTGAGACGTCTTATCACCTATCCAAACGATAGGGGATAAGATGTCTCACTACGGGGATCCCGCTGCTGGGGACCCCCGCAATCTTACATTCTCTACCCACCTGTTTGAGCTGCACGCCGTGGTGCCAGCTCATAAACAGCCGGGTGATGACCACAGTGCCAGAGTATCGTGACGTCATGACTCTGCCCCCGTGTGACGTCACCCCCCCCCCCCGCCCCCGCTATGCAAGTCTATGTGAGGGGGCGTGATGCCCCGCCCCCTATGCAAGTCTATGGGAGGGGGCGTGACGGCCATCACGCCACCTCCCATAAACTTGCATAGCGGGGGCGAAGGGTGATGTCACACGGGGGCGAACTCGTGACATCACGATACTCCAACCCCATGGTCGCCACCAGGGGATAAGATGTCTCAGGACCGGAGTACCCCTTTAATGCTTCTTTGATATGTGAGTTTCTAGTTTCAGATCGTAAGGGAATTGTCATGGCTGCTATTAGCACAGTATTTATTTTTTTTTTTTTACTTTGCTTCTGTACGTTCTGATATTGTATTAGGAGTTAGTTTTCTGCTGGTGTTACACAGAACTTCACGTTCCTTAAAGCCAGCAGAATTTTTGCAGATTTTGCAAAAATTGGAGTAAAAAGAAATAAAAAAAATCATGGTCCTATGTCTTCAAATTGGATGACAACTCAATGACTGGCTAAAGACTTGGTTTAAGGACTAATACAGATTTATACTCAGGATTTTTTGCCATAGACTGTGTTAGGCATTGGGCTGATGCTAGCTATAGGAAATACACTTAGCACCTGTCATCCATGCTATTATGTATTAATTTGATGACTATTAAGGCTGTTACCATTGTGACTCTTCTGCCTGTAAGAGGAAGAGTCTTTGTACTTCTCAGTAAAATGCGCAGCTTGCAATATGAGTCTTTAGGTTTGCAGTTAGGGAATAATTTATTTCTGATGCGTCTTTGTAGCAGCCAGCATATCCCGTTTTATAGTATCCAGGAGAGTGCCGGAAGCTAGACACTCTGATTTCTTTTACCTCCACTGGGGCTCATTTAAATCAGTAAAGGATCCTTAGTGCCTAATAGGAATGTTAGAGGTTATACGGATTATAAGTGCATCCCATATTGTTAGAATGTACTGTACCCAGGCTGCCAATAACATTCACGTGTTAATGCTGCTTATCAAGTATTATGCACAATGAAGCTGGAAGGCTATGTGAGGTGATTCTCCTATTTAGGTCATCTTATCATTTTTGAAAGACGAGCAGATCACCCAGCATTGCCTGGTCTTCCTACCTAAACCTTTTGGGAATGGGAAAGCAACAATGACACTCTTGACTTCATATCCCCTCCTCATATCCCGTCCTCAAATCCATTCCTCCTAGCCCATCCCTTGCAATAACTATTTTCTGCACCTGCCTGACGGACAGTTTTCAGGACGTATAAAAGTCCTGGGCAATCTATGCTGGAGTATACATATGTTGAGTTTAATATATATATATATATATATATATATATATTAGCTGAATACCCAAACCTTGTGGTAGAGCAAAAGCAACAATGATGCTCTCAAGCTCATATCTCACCCTCATATCCTAACCTTATCTCCTGTCCTCATATCCCTTCTTCATATCTCACCCTCATATCCCATCCTCATATCCTGACCTTATATCCTGTCCTCATATCCCTTCTACATATCCCATACTCATATCCTGACCTTATATCCTGAACTCATGTGCTGCTCTAATATTCAATCCTCATAACTTTAAATACAGGTGAAACTCAAAAAATTTGAATATCATGCAAAAGTCCATTGTATTTCATTAAAGGGGTTCTCCGGTGCTTAAACATCTTATCCCCTATCCAAAGGATAGGGGATAAGATGCCTGATCGCGGGAGTCCCGCCGCTGGGGACCCCCGTGATCTTGCACGCGGCACCCCATTTATAATCAGTCCCTGGAGCGTGTTAGCTCCGGGTCTGATTATCGGCGACCACAGGGCTGACGGCATGTGACGTCACGCTCTGCCCCTGAATGCAAGCCTATGGGAGGGGGCATGACAGCTGTCATGCCCCCTCCCATAGACTTGCATTGAGGGGGCGGGGCATGACATCACACGGGAGCGGAGTCTGGCGCACGACCCGACAAAACATGTCGAGTTTGCAATAATAAATGAGGGCCGTTGTGTCTTACGATGTTTACCTCTTGTCTGATGAGAAAACCTTCTATGCAGATGGCCTGCTTTTGTCTTGTGGCTCTAATCTAAATGTTTGCGGACTTGGTTATTATGTGATATTTCCTTTTTAATAAAGCAAATTATTGCACCCACAGTCAGTATTTTATAAAATTATTATCATAACCTGAGATAAACCATTGTGAGAACAGGAACGTGTTGTGGTTACCAGCCGTACATCGGTAAGGGTCAGTGCAGAGGAGCAGTGTCCTATCTTTCCAATGAGTGTTCGGTTTCTAAGCCG
The DNA here is from genome assembly GCF_029499605.1 of Hyla sarda. NCBI lineage: Eukaryota > Metazoa > Chordata > Amphibia > Anura > Hylidae > Hyla > Hyla sarda. The sequence continues at coordinate 39,529,564 of NC_079191.1, forward strand.
TAGCTGGAGGCAGTAAAAGGATTAATTGATCCCTATTGAGTTACAGATAGCCTGCCACGTCACTAATTCTTCTCTGTGCCTTTAGACAGCCTCTGGCTACCGCTCCAAAAGCTGCAAGCACTTTGGGTGGGGTGACTGCCTTTGTGCACGAGCCCCTCGGCTAACATTGCCAGGCACTTGAATAAACGCATTGGAACTTTCATAATTATTCTTTGTCACTTTGGACATTGTTTGAGTAATTATCAATAACTAATTAGGAATTTCTCGGCATGTATTTTTCTTCCCAAACTATAGAGATCAAATATGATAAAGCCTAATGAGCCATTTTCCCTTTACTAGTGTAGAAAAACATCTTGATTAATTTGTTAAGGTATAACTGAGTATGGACCCACCGTTACCCCTAACCAGTTTTTCTTTGGGACACTCCCGGGGGCACTGTCTAAGTAACCCTCTAGTTTTCACCCCATTGGGATATAGTGAAGGGAAGTTCACCGGAGACCAGGTGCTGTACTGGGTTGGCATTAGAGACAGCCGCTCTGCCAATCACTGGCTGCTGCAGCAGTTTCCCGCCCCAGCCAGTGATTTCCAGAGCGGCACCCTGATGTATTGACCCCCAGAACCAGAAAGTTGAGCCTGGTGGAAACCTGGAGCAGTGATACCGGAGGCTACAGGGGGATTAAGGAGGTAAGTACAGTTTTAGTTTGTTTGTAGAAAAACTATTTTTGCCAAACAAAAATTTTAAACCCCACTACAAACATCTAAACTTGGCTACAGGGGGCCACTGGGTTACTCTATTGGTCTCAAATTAGTTGGTAGTTGAGCTTGTGGGCCAAAAGGCACTGGTGAGAAGCCTTGAAGGGTAAGGCATATAGAAGTCCAGGCCAAGGTCTTGACTGGCAGAATACCAGGCAACTGGTGAAAGTGGACAATAAAGGTTTGGGACAAACCAAGGTCAGCACAAGGTCAGTGCTGTAAGGAAACAGGCTGGGGTCAAACACAGTATTGGAACGAAATGCAAAATAGCACCCTAACAGAACACTAGCAAGCTAGGCACCCTTCTGCTGATATACCAGATAATGAACATGGATTGGCTGTTTACTAAAAATAGTCATATGAGCTTCCATTCATAGAACACCTCACCACTCGAAAATATAAAATTAGGCTAGGACAAGGCAAAACACTTATAGATTTGTCATCCCACTTTCAACTATTGTATAAATCAATAGTACAAGTGACTTTTTCCTATTAGAAAAAAAAGAGAGAGAGAGAGAGAGAAAAGAGTGTGCTGCAAAGGAAGATAAAGGCAGAGAGACACATAGAAATAATAGTGTTCAGTACTGTTCTATAATGTCCTCCACACTGCTATGATATAACATATAAAAGAGCAGAATCCCCTCTTTTGTGGGACATTTGACAATTAGAAATGGAGCATGTAGAGGGGAAAACTTGTGGAAAATGCTACATACTATTTAAATAATAATCAGAAACAATGGTAGTCCTCATGTACATACATAACAGCGTATCCTTAAAAGCTAACTAAGGCCACCTTTACATATGTCCGTTGTCAGCTTTCTTTGCCGGAGGGAAAGTGAAGCCAGAACCGATCCCATTGATTTGAATGGGACCGTTCACAATCATCCGATGTCTCAGTTTAGACGCCGGATGATTGGACTCGCCGGACAAGCACAGACAGGGGAACTCATCTTGCTGCGTTCCCCTGACCATGCTGTATACACCTGTCAGGCAACTGATAGCAACTGATGGTTTTGACTGATGACTTTTTGAGCATCAGTCGTGCCATCAGTTGTCAACAGTTTATGTAAAAAAATGGAGCCTGACAAAACTGACATATGTAAACCTAGCCTAAAGCAGGTATGCTTTAAGACTGCAGAGAATGCAGATCCCTATAAGTTGTTATCATAATGGAGCCCATAACTGGGGCTAATATGCTGGGGAAAAAAATGTTCTAAAGACATATAAGTTTTGATCGGTCAGGGCCACAGTGTTCAGACCCCGACTGATCAGTAAAAACAAACCAGTAGAAGTGCGCACTTACTGCGTTCTTTTTCTCATAAAATAAGTCTATGAAAACATCTTAATACCACCCACCCCAGCTCATTCTAGTGATTGGTCATGGTCTTAACACTCAGCCTTTGGTCTTTGGTGCTTAAGGAAAGAGGGTGTACCTGTATGCCCTGGTCTCGTTACCGGTGTTTGGAGAGTGCTCACGAGCTTAATATGCTTCAATCCCAGTGGGTCCTGACTGCTATCAGCAGCCAGAACCCATGGTTAATGCCAGGCATCGGCCTGATCAGCAAGGCATTAACCCTTTAGACACAGCGATCAAAGTTTGTGGCGTCTACAAGGAAATTGGAATAATCCTGGAAGCTCAGAGGAACTGATCACCATAAAGTATCAACGTCCCGATCAGCTGAGTGGAGGGCATAATGCCATCAATTGTCTCCTTGTGGTCCGATCTTTCCTCTGCTGCTCCAGGAAGCTTCAGCAGGCTGGAGCACAATGATCCATGCTACGCTATGGCATAGCATTGAATAGTGTATGCTATCTAAAGATTGGAAAAAATTAAAAAAAAAAAACTTAATAAGGGTACGTTCACACGTACAGGATCCTGCGCAGATTTGATGGGCAGGATTTGTAACCGTCGATTAGAAGCTGTGCTCAGTCAGTTTACATCACATCAAATTCTGTGCATCAAGTGAATAGAAGTTTGAATCACCCCCCTTTTCCCATTTTTTAAATAAAATGATGCAATAAAAAATTAAAAATAATCATATGTGGTATCGCCGCATTTGAAAATGTCCAAACTATTAAAATATAAGGTTAGTTAAACCGCATTTTTAATCGTGTATACATAAAAAAAATACCAAAGTCCAAAATTGCAATTTTTTGGTCACTTTATATACCATAAAAAATAAATAAAAAGTGATCAAAAGTCTCAACAAAATATAAATGATATTAATAAAAACTACACAAACAGTGCAAAAAAAATTAGCCCTCATATAGCTCCGTATGTGTAAAAATTAAAAAGTTATTAGGGGTCAAAAGATGACAATTTTAAACATACTAATTTTGGTGCATGTAGTTATCATTTTTTTAAAGTAGAAAAATTTAATAAAATCTACATAAATTGGGTTTCTTGTAACCGTATCGACCTACGGAATATAGATAAGGTGTCATTTTTAACAAAAAGTGCACTGCGTAGAAAAGGAAGCCACCAAAAGTTTAAAAATGGTTGTTTATTTTAATAAATTTCACCCCACAGATAATGTTTTTTTGTTTTTTTCTGCAGATGTTGGTATAAAATAAATGATGTCTTTACAAAGTACAATTGGTGATGCAAAAAAACAGCACTTGTGGGTCTGTAGGTGCCAGAGTGTGCACAAGGGTCATGGACATGAGATGGCTGATTGATAAGGCTGCAGGAGGAACACAGCCTGCAGCAACACTGCTGTAACACAGAGTTTTACCAATCATGTGCCTCCAGCTGTTGCAAAACTATAACTCAAAGCATGCCTGGACAGTCAAAAGATGTCTGGGCATGCTGGGAGTTTTAGTTTTTGCAAAAGCTGTAGGCACACAGCTGAAGGCAACACTGCTGTAAAAAAGAGTTATCCAAACACTGTACCTCCAACTATTCCAAAACTACAAGTCCCAGCATTACAGGACTACCTAAGGATGACACACATGGGTGACATAGGAAGATGTAAGTTATACACTCACCATATTATCTTTGGTGGTAGAGTACAGGCAATCCCCAATAATCATTGTGTGTATGTGTACAGCATAAATCCAGAGGGAAAAGGGTTAGAGAGCAGGGCTGCCAGGCTCCCCAGAGCAGTGAGTCAGCAAGAGTGAGGAAGGGGGAGGAGTCATCACGGTGCAAGCAATAGAAGGACACGCCCCCTTCCTTTTGAGACAACTGAAAAAACATTGACCAGCTGTAATATGCTATTTGTGTGAAATATGGGTGATAGATACATAAAAATGACATATATATATATATATATATATATATATATATATATAATCAGGATGAGGTACTCAGTAACAAATAACAGTTTTCTTTTCTTTGTGGGATCTGACAGGTACGTTTTTTTTTTTTTAAGGGTAAAAGGAGCTGAGTCTTTAAGAGATTAAGGTTTTAAATAACCTTCCAGGGGCACTTTATGTAAAATAATAAAATAGAAAAAAATTCTGTGAAAATTATATCAAAATAAATATAAAAAGAAAAAACAAACAAACAAAAAATGACCATTTCACAGCTTTTGGCTCTATTTCGTATACACGTGTCAAAATGGACCATAATGGAAAGAAGACATTTTAACCTCCCTATATAATAATAATAATAATAATAAATTACTAAGATAAAAATTACATAAAAATAATAATAATACCCCAAAAATATTTGAAATCCTGAAAGAAAAGAAACTTTAAAGCTTCATGTACAAAATAAAACAAAAAACAAAATTGCGTCTCATGAACGGAGAGAAACGGCCTCAGTCTATAAAGCGATACCCAGTGGTCTTAGACCACCATAAATCTACAACTACCTAAACAGATGTGGACCTTATACCACTTCTTGATTTGTGTGTTATTTGGCCTTGAGTACATTTTCTGTCCCAGGGTAGAATTAATGCACCTATATATTGTCAAAACTTCAGAGCTTATTTTTTGTGCCAAGTGAAAAGAAAAAAAAAATCCTGAGATGCCATCATGACTTAACGGCCAAGGTCACTTACAGATCAGGCATCCTGGGCGCTGGTTAAATATCATGTAACCTTGTAAATCTCCTTGGTACTGAATGTGTCAGAGGATCTTTCTTCCGCAATGTCTTCCTGGCTCAATTACCTCTGAATAGCACAAACCAGACTTCTCTGCTGCAAAGTATTTCATTGATAAATAGCTCACATAAACAAAGACAACAAAAACCCAGAGAGATCTCTAAATGTAAGGTAAGACGAGAATTTATAGACGTATAAATGCCTATAAAACATCCCCTCTCTCCATTCGCGCCATGATTTTCTAGTTGACATTCCAGGCTAGTCTACACAAAAATTACATTTTCTTCCTTTAGGGATTGTGTAACATCTGTAGCCAACACTATATGCGTCTGGCTTATGGCTATTATTTCTAATGATTACCATGGGTTACATCAGGTAACCCATTGAGGCTCGTCTTTTGTAAAATAAAAAAAAATAACCAAACCATGCTGATACTTGTTGTTCTACAGCGTCTGGAACGACCTAGGTTGACCAGAGTTCGACAAATCTCTCCATGGATTTGCCCTCAGCAACTGTTATCTCCGCCATTAATTTTTCCATTGATTTCGAGCGTAATTAGTTGAACTCTGTAGAACTAGTGAAAATGTGCCACATCAGCAGAATGAGACGCCGTTTTATAGAGGGAAACATTCATTGCTCCAGTATAGGAAAATAACCTGCTTAGCATTAACAACCATTACGTTACTCAATGTTCACATATGGTGCAATAGTCAACATTTCTATTTAAATTAACTTACACAAAATGGAGAAAAATTTTAGTAAAGGAACTGCATGCAAAAAAAATATTATATACATATATATATATATATATATATATATATATATATATAAATATATATATACCGTATATATATATATATATATATATATATATATATATATATATATATAAATGTGGAAATAAATACATAAATAAAGTGATATCCTTCCTTAAAAGGGATGTTGAGTTGTTGTATGTTGAGTCATTTAATAGGTGTTGGCCAAACATTTGTTAAGTCATCAGCTATCTCCTCCATTCCCCTCATAGCCATGAACATTTGGCTCAGTCATATGCTCATGTGTTCTCAGTAAAGTGAGAAGGGTTTAGCCGCTGTCAGACATCTATGACGGAAGCTTGTCTATCTGAGAACAAAAGATTCAGGCTGCCTGAGCTTTCCCTCCTCCAAATATTGCATAGTTGGGAGGCCCTGCTACACATTAGAAAGTAGGCTTTTCCCGTTACATACGTACACTGCCCGACTCCAACACCGCTTCCATCTTTCTTGATGAACCTGGCAGCTTCCCTGTGGTGCTGGCGCTAATATCTACTTGCAGTGGGAGATTTAACCCAGCTGCATCTTAGTCTTATGCATGTGAGGTTTATCTATTTACTAGTGTTCCTGTTTCCTGGGTCCCTATATTTGTTCTAACATCTTGTGACCTTACCTTTTAATGGATCCCTGACTTTGCTTTTTCCTACTGACTTTGTACTTTGCCGCTCTCTAGGTTTCATCCTTTGCACAATTGTCACGATGCCGGCTGGCAGGTAGTGGATCCTCTGTGCCAGAGAGGGATTGGCGTGGACCGTGCTAGTGGACCGGTTCTAAGCCACTACTGGTTTTCACCAGAGCCCGCCGCAAAGCGGGATGGTCTTGCTGCGGCGGTAGTGACCAGGTCGTATCCACTAGCAACGGCTCACCTCTCTGGCTGCTGAAGATAGGCGCGGTACAAGGGAGTAGGCAGAAGCAAGGTCGGACGTAGCAGAAGGTCGGGGCAGGCAGCAAGGATCGTAGTCAGGGGCAACGGCAGAAGGTCTGGAACACAGGCTAGGAACACACAAGGAACGCTTTCACTGGCACAATGGCAACAAGATCCGGCAGGAAGTGCAGGGGAAGTGAGGTGATATAGGGAAGTGCACAGGTGCAGACACTAATTGGAATCACTGCGCCAATCAGCGGCGCAGTGGCCCTTTAAATCGCAAAGACCCGGCGCGCGCGCGCCCTAGGGAGCGGGGCCGCGCGCGCCGGGACAGGACCGAGGGAGAGCGAGTCAGGTACGGGAGCCGGGGTGCGCATCGCGAGCGGGCGCTACCCGCATCGCGAATCGCATCCCGGCTGACAGCAGAATCGCAGCGCCCCGGGTCAGTGGATCTGACCGGAGCGCTGCAGCGGAGAGAGTGTAGCGAGCGCTCCGGGGAGGAGCGGGGACCCGGAGCGCTCGGCGTAACAGTACCCCCCCCCTTGGGTCTCCCCCTCTTCTTAGGGCCTGAGAACCTGAGGAGCAGACTTTTATCTAGGATGTTGTCCTCAGGTTCCCAGGATCTCTCTTCAGGACCACAACCCTCCCAGTCCACTAAAAAAAAAGTTTTCCCTCTGACCTTTTTAGAGGCTAAGATCTCTTTGACAGAGAAGATGTCCGAGGAGCCGGAAACAGGAGTGGGAGGAACAGATTTGGGAGAAAAACGGTTGAGGATGAGTGGTTTAAGAAGAGAGACGTGAAAGGCATTAGGGATACGAAGAGAAGGAGGAAGAAGAAGTTTGTAAGAGACAGGATTAATTTGACACAAAATTTTGAAAGGACCAAGATAGCGTGGTCCCAATTTGTAGCTAGGGACACGGAAGCGGACATATTTAGCGGAGAGCCATACCTTGTCTCCAGGGGAAAAAACGGGAGGAGCTCTTCTTTTCTTATCCGCGAACCTCTTCATGCGTGAAGAAGCCTGTAAGAGAGAATTTTGGGTCTCTCTCCATATAATGGAAAGGTCACGAGAAATTTCATCCACAGCGGGCAGACCAGAGGGCAAGGGGGTAGGGAGGGGGGGAAGAGGGTGACGGCCGTACACCACGAAAAATGGGGATTTGGAGGAAGATTCAGAGACCCTGAAGTTATACGAGAATTCGGCCCATGGAAGGAGATCTGCCCAGTCATCCTGGCGGGAGGAAACAAAATGTCGCAAATAATCACCCAAGATCTGGTTAATTCTTTCTACTTGTCCATTGGACTGGGGATGATATGCAGAAGAAAAATTTAATTTAATCTTGAGTTGTTTACAGAGAGCCCTCCAGAATTTAGACACGAATTGGACGCCTCTATCCGAGACAATCTGCGTAGGCAATCCGTGAAGACGAAAAATGTGTACAAAAAATTGTTTAGCCAACTGAGGCGCAGAAGGAAGACCAGGAAGAGGGATGAAATGTGCCATTTTGGAGAATCGATCAACGACCACCCAAATAACAGTGTTGCCACGGGAAGGGGGTAAATCAGTAATAAAATCCATACCAATCAGAGACCAAGGCTGTTCGGGGACAGGCAGAGGATGAAGATAACCAGCGGGCTTCTGGCGAGGAGTCTTATCCCGGGCACAGATAGTGCAGGCTCGCACAAAGTCCACAACATCCGTCTCCAGAGTCGGCCACCAATAGAAGCGGGAGATGAGTTGCACAGATTTCTTGATGCCCGCATGACCTGCGAGATGGGAGGAGTGACCCCATTTGAGGATTCCGAGGCGTTGGCGTGGAGAAACAAAGGTCTTTCCTGGAGGAGTCTGCCTGATGGAGGCAGGAGAAGTGGAGATCAGGCAGTCAGGTGGAATGATGTGTTGCGGAGAGAGTTCAACTTCTGAGGCATCCGAGGAACGAGAGAGAGCATCGGCCCTAATGTTCTTATCGGCAGGACGAAAGTGAATCTCAAAATTAAATCGGGCAAAGAACAGAGACCACCGGGCCTGGCGAGGATTCAGCCGTTGGGCAGACTGGAGGTAGGAGAGGTTCTTGTGGTCGGTGTAGATAATAACAGGAAAACTTGATCCCTCCAGCAGATGCCTCCATTCCTCAAGTGCTAATTTAATGGCTAGAAGCTCTCGATCCCCGATGGAGTAGTTCCTCTCCGCTGGAGAGAAGGTCCTAGAGAAAAAACCACAAGTGACAGCATGCCCGGAAGAATTTTTTTGTAGAAGAACAGCTCCAGCTCCCACTGAGGAGGCATCAACCTCCAATAGGAAGGGTTTGGAAGGGTCAGGTCTGGAGAGCACGGGAGCCGAAGAAAAGGCAGACTTGAGTCGTTTAAAGGCGTCTTCTGCTTGAGGAGGCCAGGACTTGGGATCAGCATTTTTTTTGGTTAAAGCCACGATAGGAGCCACAATGGTAGAAAAATGTGGAATAAATTGCCTGTAATAATTGGCGAACCCCAAAAAGCGTTGGATAGCACGGAGTCCGGAGGGGCGTGGCCAATCTAAGACGGCAGAGAGTTTGTCTGGATCCATCTGTAGTCCCTGGCCAGAGACCAAATATCCTAGAAAAGGAAGAGATTGGCATTCAAACAGACATTTCTCAATTTTGGCATAGAGTTGATTGTCACGAAGTCTCTGAAGAACCATACGGACATGCTGGCGGTGTTCTTCTAGATTGGCAGAAAAAATTAGGATATCGTCCAGATATACAACAACACAGGAGTATAACAGATCACGAAAAATTTCATTGACAAAGTCTTGGAAGACGGCAGGGGCGTTGCACAGGCCAAAGGGCATGACCAGATACTCAAAGTGTCCATCTCTGGTGTTAAATGCCGTTTTCCACTCATCCCCCTCTCTGATGCGGATGAGGTTATAGGCGCCTCTTAAGTCCAATTTAGTAAAGAAGTGGGCACCTTGGAGGCGATCAAAGAGTTCAGAGATGAGGGGTAAGGGGTAGCGGTTCTTAACCGTGATTTTATTAAGACCGCGGTAGTCAATGCAAGGACGTAGGGAGCCATCTTTTTTGGACACAAAGAAAAATCCGGCTCCGGCAGGAGAGGAGGATTTACGGATAAAGCCCTTTTTTAGATTCTCCTGGACGTATTCAGACATGGCAAGAGTCTCTGGGGCAGAGAGAGGATAAATTCTGCCCCGGGGTGGAGTAGTGCCCGGGAGGAGGTCGATAGGACAATCATAAGGCCTGTGAGGAGGTAGAGTCTCAGCTTGTTTTTTGCAGAAAACATCCGCGAAGTCCATATAGGCCTTAGGGAGACCGGTTACTGGAGGAACCACAGAGTTACGGCAAGGGTTACTGGGAACCGGTTTTAGACAGTTCTTGGAACAAGAGGGCCCCCAACTCTTGATCTCCCCAGTGGACCAATCCAGGGTTGGGGAATGAAGTTGAAGCCAGGGAAGTCCAAGGAGAATTTCCGAGGTGCAATTGGGGAGGACCAAAAGTTCAATCCTCTCGTGATGAGATCCGATGCTCATAAGAAGGGGCTCCGTGCGGAAACGTATGGTACAGTCCAATCTTTCATTATTTACACAATTGATGTAGAGGGGTCTGGCGAGACTGGTCACCGGGATGTTGAACCTGTTGACGAGAGAGGCCAAAATAAAATTTCCTGCAGATCCAGAGTCCAAGAAGGCCACAGTAGGGAAGGAGAAGGCAGAGGCAGACATCCGCACAGGCACTGTAAGACGTGGAGAAGCAGAGTAGACATCAAGGACTGTCTCACATTTGTGCGGAGTCAGCGTACGTCTTTCCAGGCGGGGAGGACGGATAGGACAATCCCTCAGGAAGTGTTCGGTACTAGCACAGTACAGGCAGAGGTTCTCCATACGGCGTCGTGTCCTCTCTTGAGGTGTCAGGCGAGACCGGTCGACCTGCATAGCCTCCACGGCGGAAGGCACAGGAACAGATTGCAGGGGACCAGAGGAGAGAGGAGCCGAGGAGAAGAAACGCCTCGTGCGAACAGAGTCCATATCTTGGCGGAGTTCCTGACGCCTTTCGGAAAAACGCATGTCAATGCGAGTGGCTAGGTGAATAAGTTCATGTAGATTAGCAGGAATTTCTCGTGCGGCCAGAACATCTTTAATGTTGCTGGATAGGCCTTTTTTGAAGGTCGCGCAGAGGGCCTCATTATTCCAGGACAATTCTGAAGCAAGAGTACGGAATTGTACGGCATACTCGCCAACGGAAGAATTACCCTGGACCAGGTTCAACAGGGCAGTCTCAGCAGAAGAGGCTCGGGCAGGTTCCTCAAAGACACTTCGGATTTCCGAGAAGAAGGAGTGTACAGAGGCAGTGACGGGGTCATTGCGGTCCCAGAGCGGTGTGGCCCATGACAGGGCTTTTCCGGACAGAAGGCTGACTACGAAAGCCACCTTAGACCTTTCAGTGGGAAACAGGTCCGACATCATCTCCAGATGCAGGGAACATTGGGAAAGAAAGCCACGGCAAAACTTAGAGTCCCCATCAAATTTATCCGGCAAGGATAGGCGTAGCCCAGGAGCGGCCACTCGCTGCGGAGGAGGTGCAGGAGCTGGCGGAGGAGATGACTGCTGAAGCTGTGGTAGTAACTGTTGTAGCATAACGGTCAGTTGAGACAGCTGTTGGCCTTGTTGCGCTATCTGTTGTGACTGCTGGGCGACCACCGTGGTGAGGTCAGCGACAACTGGCAGAGGAACTTCAGCGGGATCCATGGCCGGATCTACTGTCACGATGCCGGCTGGCAGGTAGTGGATCCTCTGTGCCAGAGAGGGATTGGCGTGGACCGTGCTAGTGGACCGGTTCTAAGCCACTACTGGTTTCACCAGAGCCCGCCGCAAAGCGGGATGGTCTTGCTGCGGCGGTAGTGACCAGGTCGTATCCACTAGCAACGGCTCACCTCTCTGGCTGCTGAAGATAGGCGCGGTACAAGGGAGTAGGCAGAAGCAAGGTCGGACGTAGCAGAAGGTCGGGGCAGGCAGCAAGGATCGTAGTCAGGGGCAACGGCAGAAGGTCTGGAACACAGGCTAGGAACACACAAGGAACGCTTTCACTGGCACAATGGCAACAAGATCCGGCAGGAAGTGCAGGGGAAGTGAGGTGATATAGGGAAGTGCACAGGTGCAGACACTAATTGGAATCACTGCGCCAATCAGCGGCGCAGTGGCCCTTTAAATCGCAAAGACCCGGCGCGCGCGCGCCCTAGGGAGCGGGGCCGCGCGCGCCGGGACAGGACCGAGGGAGAGCGAGTCAGGTACGGGAGCCGGGGTGCGCATCGCGAGCGGGCGCTACCCGCATCGCGAATCGCATCCCGGCTGACAGCAGAATCGCAGCGCCCCGGGTCAGTGGATCTGACCGGAGCGCTGCAGCGGAGAGAGTGTAGCGAGCGCTCCGGGGAGGAGCGGGGACCCGGAGCGCTCGGCGTAACAACAATGCTCCTCTCATGGTTCTGACCCACTAGCTTACTCTTTGTCTTCTGATTTTGTACTATTTTTGCCCATGCTTCATTGGCTTGGACTGTTTGACACTTCTTGGTCCCCCTCTGCACTTAGTTGAGCATAGGGACTGTCGGACAGTTAGCGGCCACTGTTTAGGGCAAATGGTCCAAGCAGGTAGGGACAGTAGGGACAGTGGTTGGGTCCAGATGCAGGTGGTGACAGTCTTTTTTCCAGGTGACATTTGGACAATGTATATGAGGACCTTATGGGTACGTTCACACTACGTAATTCCCTCGCTAGCAGAATTCACTAGCAGAATTACGTGCAGTGTACTTTTACATCAGTGTGAATGGGTTTCTGCCACTAAAATTGTTCGGCACAGAGAATGAACATGTTCATTCTTTGGGTGGAATTCCATGAGCACTGTATAGCCGTCAATGGTGACAGCGCAGTGCCGCAGGGCCCTACCGCCGATAGCGGCTGCCAGGCTGAATCTCCACTCGCTGAATTCCGCAAGCAGAGATTCAGCGTTCATTCCATAGTGTGAACGTACCCTAAAGGAGATGCCTCATACTAAAAAAATTCTGAAAAACGTATCCCCTAGGATATCTGCAGGATAGGGGATAAGTTTTAGATCGTGGGGGAGCCGACTGCTGGTAACCTCTGCAATCTCCTGTACTGGCCCCAGCTCTCCCCTGGAGTGGCACGTCCCGACTCCAGACCAAAGTGGGGGCCGCCATGCCCCCTACATATATGTCTATGGGCGAGTCAAAGATAGCTGAATAGCTCTCCCATAGAGATAAATGGAGGAGGCGTGTCGGCGATCTAAAACTTATCCCCTATTCTTTTGATACAGGATACATTTTTCAGTAATTTTTAAGATGAAACACCTTCTTTAACTTACTTTGTAATAGTTTTACATTTCTAAAAATGTCCCATCATGCCACACATCTGATTGTACATGTGATTGGGATTGTCTTTAGTTCTGGACTTCTGCTGACATCATGTACACTATATCCAGCAGTCATTGTGGTGTAGTTATGGCTGCATCAACTCCAATGTACAGTATGTAGAATTAGGCTGTACCTCATTCTTCTCATAGCAAGTTCCCTATGAAAAGATGAAAGTACGACCCATTTCTACAAAGAACGGACGAGAAGTGCACTTGATGCCTGCAGAAGACTTGAAGAAAAAATGATCATCACATGATGCTTCATCCCTGGCAAAATGAGACATTTTCAGAAAGGTGAGTCTATGAGATAGAGCCTTACTAGATGTGCATAGGGTAATGGAAGGGGGTTTTAGGAACCGGGCAATCCATTTAAGTGGAGATAATAATATTGCATTGTTATTCTCAATTGAAGAGATTGTAGATGCTATGAACATTTTGTGGATATCTAATGGAGGGTGCCGGCACCAAGTCACAGCAGAGACGTGCTTTATTAAGATGGGTGCTGTGCAATACATCATCCTATCACAGCAGACGCCATATGGGAAGTGAGCCGCCAGTCTCAGGACTCCCATTTGGGACAACTCCCTTGCAAAATGAACTTTTGTTTTCCTACTTCGGAAGCAGATAGTAGTCTGCTCTGCTTTGCCATTCATTTCCCACTATGTTTAATCCCATGGAATAGATTTTTTTGTTCCTAATATCTAATTACAGAGCCGCTACATCTGCTCGCTGAATCCCTGCGGCTCTATAGTTCAGCACTATAGACACCTTCTGTACGGCACTGCATTACAAAAATATTTTCTCTAAGGAAAAACACCGATAAGAAAGCAAGGATGAAGACATATTAAGAGAACATTTGGATATATCATAGTGGTACGTAGGAGCTAAATGGTTATATTCACTGGGTGCTAAATTCAAAGGGGGAGAGGGTCCAATAAACTACTTTTTCTTGGTCAGGGTACAGGGCTAGGGCAGTGAACTGAAACCTTTGCCTGGGGTAAAGAAAAGCTTAGGTGTAGCTTTGGTCGTAAACAGTGAAATGGGACAAGAACCTAGAAACGGCTGTGTCGCAGTGTGGCAAAGAAAGGGTGTATTTCCCTTGCTAACTCTGGAGAATGCTCCACCTGTGGCCTGATTTATGAGGTATCAGGAAAGGAAACAGAATATTTGGGGCTCTCCCTGGGAAACAGTATGCTGGCTGTTAGAGGGGGAGACACACGGACCCTGTTTAGGTAACACGCAGAAGGTGCTGCGAGTGGTCCAAGAAGTGGTGTGAACTGTGAGTAACAGGTTGCAGGAGACACATGTTTAACTGGCTGAGGGTAGCTCACCAGTTCGTAGTCAGGGCATACTGATATGTGTAGTCAGTGACCAGATGGTCTAGGACTTTATTTTGTGCCTGTTTATGTTTTGTTTTACCTGCAACCTGTGGAAATAAAGCTGTCGAGGAGCTGTGGTCTGTGGTGTTATTGTGAGAAACGTGTCCTGTGCAAGTGACCATGACGTTCCCAGAGCTAATCCCCAAGACGGTTCGTTACAGGCTGTCTAAAGATGAGTGACTCTTAAATTCTGGTATAACCCCTGGGCTGATACCAGACTTTAGTTGGGCTATATATATGGTGACTAGATAGTGTAGTACTCCATCAATAATACAAAGGATTGTACTGCTATAAAACAACAAACACGACCTCTTCAACATGTTTCGCTGTACACCAGCATCATCAGGTGGATGAAGACAAAATAACTGTGAGACTATGGAACTCTCTGCCAGAGGAAGTGGTCATGGTGAACTCAATAAAAGAGATCAGGAGGAGGGGCCTGGATACATTTACAGAGAGTAAAAATATTACAGGTAATGGATATTAGATCTATAGGGGCAGAACATTGATTCAGGGATCTATTCTGATGCTATATTTGGAGTCAGGAAGGAATTTTACCCCTGGTATGGGGAAATAGGCATCAGTCTCATTGGGGGTTTTGCTTTTCTCTGGATCAACACAGTAGGTATACAACAGGGAGGCATATAGATTAAACTTTTTCTTTTTTCAACCTTATGAACTAGGTACTGTGACCTAAGCGCGACTACTACACAACCAACAAATCTTTTCTGCTTACAGTTACTGTGTATAGCGGGCACACGCTCCTGTGGTGAACAGCTCATTGCTGGCGGCATTCCACCAGTCAGATAATGCTTGAAAGGCTGTCCCATAAAAGTTCTGTAAAACCCCTTTAAAATATTTTAGCTTGCCTATTTCTGTACAGCAGCCATAGCTGAGAAAGATCTTTTCTTTTTATTCATTTTAGGCTTTCTAATAAAATTTTTGCTGTATAATCGCCCTCATGGAGTGCCAAATTGTAGTCCCTGATGAACCTCTGACCAGTAATGAAGGTTTCCAATAAAGGATTGGTGCAGTATTCGGAGTTTTGATTGTACCTTTTCTGTCCTTCACTAAATGGAAACCAATTCTTAAATTCTAAGCACACTCGGGAAGCGGTAAATCAGACTGGAGGAAATTAATTGCGTCCATAAAGCTGGCATATGCATGTAAATGAGTGGGCTGAATTCTTCAGATTCAAGTTCCAAATACTGGAGTATAGGTAAACATACATTGAGATTGTATGAAAACACAGATTTACTCTCGGAATGCTGTGAATATTTATGAATATCTTTTTTATATTGCTGCCGAAATCAGATAATGATTACAAAGACACGAAGAATATGTCAGATGCTATATACACATAATGCAGCCGGTGCAGTAACCAGGTAGCGATGCATGAACATAGCGTGAGCGCTGCACTACATGCTACAGAAAAGCAGATGAGGCTGATACAGAGCCCCAGGAGACAAGGGGTTAATTTAAAGGGATTTAACCTCAAAGATAAACAGGTCAAAACTGATGAGTTTTGTAAATTTGAATACATTTCCAATGTACAAGCATTTCTGAAAATGTTCTGTTTAAGAGATGTATAAGCTAAATAAACCTCCATGTGTCTTCTTTGTTGTTGCCATTTCCCCTTGGATACGAGCACTGAGACGGTCGCACATGCTCAGTTCACCTGCATATTGCTCGTTAGTCTCCACTGTGTATGCAAGCAAGGGGCATTGTGGGAAAGTGTGATTTCTGTAGCCTGGCAACAGCAGGGTCACAGTTCAGAGAGAATACCAGGAAGAGATCAGATCCATGGGGAAAAAGAATAGTAAAGAGATGGAGACAATTTTACCTAAAAAACTGCACATTTGTCCATATATAGAGATATGATACAAGTCTGACTAACAAATTTGCTTTGTGGAAAATCCCCTTTAACCCTTTTAACGACCATGCATGTATATTTACGTCCGTGGCGGCTCTCGATCTGTGAATCATCGATGTCCGTATTAGTGGCGGGTCCTGGTTGCTGATAGCAATCGGGACCCTGCAGATATGAAACGCGTTCAGCTTCTGAGCGCGTTTCATATCTGCAGGGTCCCGATTGCTATCAGCAACCAGGACCCGCCACTAATACCGGACATCGACGATCAGGCTGATGTCTGGTATTCATCCTTTAAATGCCGCAACCAAAGTTGATTGCGGCATCTAAAATGGAAGAATACACTGCGGAGCTGTTCGGGACCGCCGCGGTGAATTCGCAGCATCCCGAACAGCTGAGAGGACAGGGGGAAGTGTCTTACCTTCTTCCCGGCTGTCCGATTGGCGTTTGATTGCTCCAAACCTGAAATCCAGGCTTGAGCAATCAAGAGCAGAAAACACTGATCAATGCATTCCTATGGCAATGCATTGAACAGTGCCTGCAATCAGTGTATGCTGTATTAACACTGCACTGCATAACACTGCATAAAAAAAGCTTTTAAAAAAAAGTTACTAAATGTGATTTAACCCCTTCCCTAATAAATATCAGAATCACCCCCCTTTTCCCATTTAAAAAAAAAGTGTGTGAATAAAAATAAAAATAGAAATATATTGTTAATTAAACCACACAGTGAATGGCGTGCGTGCAAAAAAATTACCATAAAAAAATGAATAAAAAGCAATCAAAAAGTCCAATCAAAACAACAATGGTACCGATAAAACCTTCAGATCACGGCGCAAAAAATGAGCCCTCATACCGTCCCATTCGTGGAAAAATTTAAAAGTTATAGGGGTCAGAATGACAATTTTAAATGTATTCATTTTCCTGTATGTCGTTATGATTTTTTCCAGAAGTACGACAAAATCAAACCTATATAAGTAGGGTATCATTTTAACCGTATGGACCTACAGAGTAAAGATAAGGTGTCATTTTTACCAAAAAATGTACTGCGTAGAAATGGTAGCCCCCAAAATATACAAAATGGCGTTTTTTGTTCAATTTTGTCGCACAATTATTTTTTTTCCTGTTTCGCTGTAGATTTTTGGGTAAAATGACTGATGTCATTACAAAGTAGAATTGGTGGCGCAAACAAAAAAGCCATCATATGGATTTTTATGAGCAAAATTGAAAGGGTTATGATTTTTAAAATGAAAAAACGAAAATGCAAAAACTGAAAAACGCTTGGTCCATGAGGGGTTAAAGGGGGTAGATGTCTGACCCCGGGAACGGGGTGAGTCCATCCTCGGTTAACCCCTTGTGCTCCCATACGGATCCCTGTCTCTCACCTCTAGACACTGCTTTTCTCGTCAGTGCTCGTCAACACCGTCCCCCACCTTCTAAGATGGCCTCCTCGTGCTAAATGCAGTGTCAAGAAATAAGACCCGGCTCTGTTCAGGAGATCATCCCAAAAAATGTTTTATATGTCACAGAGACATATGAAAAGTTTTGATT